>NC_060139.1:645915145-645942645 GCF_021461385.2 Schistocerca piceifrons
TGGGCCGGTGATTTTGCCCCGATCGGATATCGACGTGGACGGATGCTGTCATTAAACGATTCGCGAGTGGGAGCTTGGTCGGCTGCACTGCAGCTTGGCATAAGGCGTTAACACCGGCCCAGTACGATGTTTTGAATGCGTTTTCGAATCGACAAATGTCTTCTTTCGCAAGCACTAGCCCAAGACACAGCTGTTGTACCAGCAGACGAGGTGGCCGAGTGGTTAAGGCGTTGGGACTGCTAATCCAATGTGCTCTGCACGCGTGGGTTCGAATCCCATCCTCGTCGATGAATTTTACGTGAAGCACGCGTTTGCGGTCACTCCTTCTCCGTGCGAAACGCCACTCAGTAGTAACAACGACGCGTATACGTGGCAGATAGCGTGTGTATGAAATACGAGACAAAACTGCCTACCAGATGAAAGCGCACAACATTCCATAGCGTATGCCCTTCGAATTAAACATCATTTCGAGATCTACAAAACCAATGAAATTTCGGCTGCAGCTAAGAGTATGTTGGTATTTGCGAACGACGAGCTCTTATTTATATTTAAGTGCATACCTGTCGCAGTCATTTTAACGTATCGAGCCTATAATAATCCATCTGTAGCACAACTGTCGCCTTCCCGACAGTTTGTTTCAAGTGAGGCCGCCATCTACAGAAGCGATTTGGCAAGGCCTACTGGAGAGACTTGACTTTGCAGCCATCCGTCGCTAGTGGCCGACCAAACACCAAGCTCCATCGCAAACCAGCAGGACAATCTTGGGCTAGGGGGAAACGTCAAAACCTTGCAAGCAATATCAGTGTAGCGTATCGAGCTGTACGTTTCGTTGCAGTAAGTCGTGGAAAAGAATGCACAGCACCTTTCTCATTTGCATTAGACGACACTGCATGTCGATACAATGCTTATTACTGCGGTAAATAGGTGGGCCGGTGATTTTGCCCCGATCGGATATCGACGTGGACGGATGCTGTCATTAAACGATTCGCGAGTGGGAGCTTGGTCGGCTGCACTGCAGCTTGGCATAAGGCGTTAACACGGCCCAGTACGATGTTTGAATGCGTTTTCGAATCGACAAATGTCTTCTTTCCGCAAGCACTAGCCCAAGACACAGCTGTTGTACCAGCAGACGAGGTGGCCGAGTGGTTAAGGCGTTGGACTGCTAATCCAATGTGCTCTGCACGCGTGGGTTCGAATCCCATCCTCGTCGATGAATTTTACGTGAAGCACGCGTTTGCGGTCAACTCCTTCTCCGTGCGAAACGCCACTCAGTAGTAACAACGACGCGTATACGTGCAGATAGCGTGTGTATGAAATACGAGACAAAACTGCCTACCAGATGAAAGCGCACAACATTCCATAGCGTATGCCCTTCGAATTAAACATCATTTCGAGATCTACAAACCAATGAAATTTCGGCTGCAGCTAAGAGTATGTTGGTATTTGCGAACGACGAGCTCTTATTTATATTTAAGTGCATACCTGTCGCAGTCATTTTAACGTATCGAGCCTATAATAATCCATCTGTAGCACAACTGTCGCCTTCCGACAGTTTGTTTCAAGTGAGGCCGCCATCTACAGAAGCGATTTGGCAAGGCCTACTGGAGAGACTTGACTTTGCAGCCATCCGTCGCTAGTGGCCGACCAAACACCAAGCTCCATCGCAAACAGCAGGACAATCTTGGGCTAGGGGGAACGTCAAAACCTTGCAGCAATATCAGTGTAGCGTATCGAGCTGTACGTTTCGTTGCAGTAAGTCGTGGAAAAGAATGCACAGCACCTTTCTCATTTGCATTAGACGACACTGCATGTCGATACAATGCTTATTACTGCGGTAAATAGGTGGCCGGTGATTTTGCCCCGATCGGATATCGACGTGGACGGATGCTGTCATTAAACGATTCGCGAGTGGGAGCTTGGTCGGCTGCACTGCAGCTTGGCATAAGGCGTTAACACCGGCCCAGTACGATGTTTTGAATGCGTTTTCGAATCGACAAATGTCTTCTTTCCGCAAGCACTAGCCCAAGACACAGCTGTTGTACCAGCAGACGAGGTGGCCGAGTGGTTAAGGCGTTGGACTGCTAATCAATGTGCTCTGCACGCGTGGGTTCGAATCCCATCCTCGTCGATGAATTTTACGTGAAGCACGCGTTTGCGGTCACTCCTTCTCCGTGCGAAACGCCACTCAGTAGTAACAACGACGCGTATACGTGGCAGATAGCGTGTGTATGAAATACGAGACAAACTGCCTACCAGATGAAAGCGCACAACATTCCATAGCGTATGCCCTTCGAATTAAACATCATTTCGAGATCTACAAACCAATGAAATTTCGGCTGCAGCTAAGAGTATGTTGGTATTTGCGAACGACGAGCTCTTATTTATATTTAAGTGCATACCTGTCGCAGTCATTTTAACGTATCGAGCCTATAATAATCCATCTGTAGCACAACTGTCGCCTTCCGACAGTTTGTTTCAAGTGAGGCCGCCATCTACAGAAGCGATTTGGCAAGGCCTACTGGAGAGACTTGACTTTGCAGCCATCCGTCGCTAGTGGCCGACCAAACACCAAGCTCCATCGCAAACAGCAGGACAATCTTGGGCTAGGGGGAACGTCAAACCTTGCAAGCAATATCAGTGTAGCGTATCGAGCTGTACGTTTCCGTTGCAGTAAGTCGTGGAAAAGAATGCACAGCACCTTTCTCATTTGCATTAGACGACACTGCATGTCGATACAATGCTTATTACTGCGGTAAATAGGTGGGCCGGTGATTTTGCCCCGATCGGATATCGACGTGGACGGATGCTGTCATTAAACGATTCGCGAGTGGGAGCTTGGTCGGCCTGCACTGCAGCTTGGCATAAGGCGTTAACACCGGCCCAGTACGATGATTTGAATGCGTTTTCGAATCGACAAATGTCTTCTTTCCGCAAGCACTAGCCCAAGACACAGCTGTTGTACCAGCAGACGAGGTGGCCGAGTGGTTAAGGCGTTGGACTGCTAATCCAATGTGCTCTGCACGCTTGGGTTCGAATCCCATCCTCGTCGATGAATTTTACGTGAAGCACGCGTTTGCGGTCACTCCTTCTCCGTGCGAAACGCCACTCAGTAGTACAACGACGCGTATACGTGGCAGATAGCGTGTGTATGAAATACGAGACACAACTGCCTACCAGATGAAAGCGCACAACATTCCATAGCGTATGCCCTTCGAATTAAACATCATTTCGAGATCTACAAACCAATGAAATTTCGGCTGCAGCTAAGAGTATGTTGGTATTTGCGAACGACGAGCTCTTATTTATATTTAAGTGCATACCTGTCGCAGTCATTTTAACGTATCGAGCCTATAATAATCCATCTGTAGCACAACTGTCGCCTTCCGACAGTTTGTTCAAGTGAGGCCGCCATCTACAGAAGCGATTTGGCAAGGCCTACTGGAGAGACTTGACTTTGCAGCCATCCGTCGCTAGTGGCCGACCAACACCAAGCTCCATCGCAACAGCAGGACAATCTTGGGCTAGGGGGAACGTCAAAACCTTGCAAGCAATATCAGTGTAGCGTATCGAGCTGTACGTTTCGTTGCAGTAAGTCGTGGAAAAGAATGCACAGCACCTTTCTCATTTGCATTAGACGACACTGCATGTCGATACAATGCTTATTACTGCGGTAAATAGGTGGGCCGGTGATTTTGCCCCGATCGGATATCGACGTGGACGGATGCTGTCATTAAACGATTCGCGAGTGGGAGCTTGGTCGGCTGCACTGCTGCTTGGCATAAGACGTTAACACCGGCCCAGTACGATGTTTTGAATGCGTTTTCGAATCGACAAATGTCTTCTTCCGCAAGCACTAGCCCAAGACACAGCTGTTGTACCAGCAGACGAGGTGGCCGAGTGGTTAAGGGCGTTGGACTGCTAATCCAATGTGCTCTGCACGCGTGGGTTCGAATCCCATCCTCGTCGATGAATTTTACGTGAAGCACGCGTTTGCGGTCACTCCTTCTCCGTGCGAAACGCCACTCAGTAGTAACAACGACGCGTATACGTGGCAGATAGCGTGTGTATGAAATACGAGACAAAAACTGCCTACCAGATGAAAGCGCACAACATTCCATAGCGTATGCCCTTCGAATTAAACATCATTTCGAGATCTACAAACCAATGAAAATTTCGGCTGCAGCTAAGAGTATGTTGGTATTTGCGAACGACGAGCTCTTATTTATATTTAAGTGCATACCTGTCGCAGTCATTTTAACGTATCGAGCCTATAATAATCCATCTGTAGCACAACTGTCGCCTTCCGACAGTTTGTTTCAAGTGAGGCCGCCATCTACAGAAGCGATTTGGCAAGGCCTACTGGAGAGACTTGACTTTGCAGCCATCCGTCGCTAGTGGCCGACCAAACACCAAGCTCCATCGCAAACAGCAGGACAATCTTGGGCTAGGGGGAACGTCAAAACCTTGCAAGCAATATCAGTGTAGCGTATCGAGCTGTACGTTTCGTTGCAGTAAGTCGTGGAAAAGAATGCACAGCACCTTTCTCATTTGCATTAGACGACACTGCATGTCGATACAATGCTTATTACTGCGGTAAATAGGTGGGCCGGTGATTTTGCCCCGATCGGATATCGACGTGGACGGATGCTGTCATTAAACGATTCGCGAGTGGGAGCTTGGTCGGCTGCACTGCAGCTTGGCATAAGGCGTTAACACCCGGCCCAGTACGATGTTTTGAATGCGTTTTCGAATCGACAAATGTCTTCTTTCCGCAAGCACTAGCCCCAAGACACAGCTGTTGTACCAGCAGACGAGGTGGCCGAGTGGTTAAGGCGTTGGACTGCTAATCCAATGTGCTCTGCACGCGTGGGTTCGACTCCCATCCTCGTCGATGAATTTTACGTGAAGCACGCGTTTGCGGTCACTCCTTCTCCGTGCGAAACGCCACTCAGTAGTAACAACGACGCGTATACGTGGCAGATAGCGTGTGTATGAAATACGAGACAAAACTGCCTACCAGATGAAAGCGCCACAACATTCCATAGCGTATGCCTTCGAATTAAACATCATTTCGAGATCTACAAACCAATGAAATTTCGGCTGCAGCTAAGAGTATGTTGTATTTGCGAACGACGAGCTCTTATTTATATTTAAGTGCATACCTGTCGCAGTCATTTTAACGTATCGAGCCTATAATAATCCATCTGTAGCACAACTGTCGCCTTCCGACAGTTTGTTTCAAGTGAGGCCGCCATCTACAGAAGCGATTTGGCAAGGCCTACTGGAGAGACTTGACTTTGCAGCCATCCGTCGCTAGTGGCCGACCAAACACCAAGCTCCATCGCAAACAGCAGGACAATCTTGGGCTAGGGGGAACGTCAAAACCTTGCAAGCAATATCAGTGTAGCGTATCGAGCTGTACGTTTCGTTGCAGTAAGTCGTGGAAAAGAATGGCACAGCACCTTTCTCATTTGCATTAGACGACACTGCATGTCGATACAATGCTTATTACTGCGGTAAATAGGTGGGCCGGTGATTTTGCCCCGATCGGATATCGACGTGGACGGATGCTGTCATTAAACGATTCGCGAGTGGGAGCTTGGTCGGCTGCACTGCAGCTTGGCATAAGACGTTAACACCGGCCCAGTACGATGTTTTGAATGCGTTTTCGAATCGACAAATGTCTTCTTTCCGCAAGCACTAGCCCAAGACACAGCTGTTGTACCAGCAGCCGAGGTGGCCGAGTGGTTAAGGCGTTGGACTGCTAATCCAATGTGCTCTGCACGCGTGGGTTCGAATCCCATCCTCGTCGATGAATTTTACGTGAAAGCACGCGTTTGCGGTCACTCCTTCTCCGTGCGAAACGCCACTCAGTAGTAACAACGACGCGTATACGTGGCAGATAGCGTGTGTATGAAATACGAGACAAAACTGCCTACCAGATGAAAGCGCACAACATTCCATAGCGTATGCCCTTCGAATTAACATCATTTCGAGATCTACAAACCAATGAAATTTCGGCTGCAGCTAAGAGTATGTTGGTATTTGCGAACGACGAGCTCTTATTTATATTTAAGTGCATACCTGTCGCAGTCATTTTAACGTATCGAGCCTATAATAATCCATCTGTAGCACAACTGTCGCCTTCCGACAGTTTGTTTCAAGTGAGGCCGCCATCTACAGAAGCGATTTGGCAAGGCCTACTGGAGAGACTTGACTTTGCAGCCATCCGTCGCTAGTGGCCGACCAAACACCAAGCTCCATCGCAAACAGCAGGACAATCTTGGGCTAGGGGGAACGTCAAAACCTTGCAAGCAATATCAGTGTAGCGTATCGAGCTGTACGTTCGTTGCAGTAAGTCGTGGAAAAGAATGCACAGCACCTTTCTCATTTGCATTAGACGACACTGCATGTCGATACAATGCTTATTACTGCGGTAAATAGGTGGGCCGGTGATTTTGCCCCGATCGGATATCGACGTGGACGGATGCTGTCATTAATACGATTCGCGAGTGGGAGCTTGGTCGGCTGCACTGCAGCTTGGCATAAGACGTTAACACCGGCCCAGTACGATGTTTTGAATGCGTTTTCGAATCGACAAATGTCTTCTTTCCGCAAGCACTAGCCCAAGACACAGCTGTTGTACCAGCAGAGGAGGTGGCCGAGTGGTTAAGGCGTTGGACTGCTAATCCAATGTGCTCTGCACGCGTGGGTTCGAATCCCATCCTCGTCGATGAATTTTACGTGAAGCACGCGTTTGCGGTCACTCCTTCTCCGTGCGAAACGCCACTCAGTAGTAACAACGACGCGTATACGTGCAGATAGCGTGTGTATGAAATACGAGACAAAACTGCCTACCAGATGAAAGCGCACAACATTCCATAGCGTATGCCCTTCGAATTAAACATCATTTCGAGATCTACAAACCAATGAAATTTCGGCTGCAGCTAAGAGTATGTGGTATTTGCGAACGACGAGCTCTTATTTATATTTAAGTGCATACCTGTCGCAGTCATTTTAACGTATCGAGCCTATAATAATCCATCTGTAGCACAACTGTCGCCTTCCGACAGTTTGTTTCAAGTGAGGCCGCCATCTACAGAAGCGATTTGGCAAAGGCCTACTGGAGAGACTTGACTTTGCAGCCATCCGTCGCTAGTGGCCGACCAAACACCAAGCTCCATCGCAAACAGCAGGACAATCTTGGGCTAGGGGAACGTCAAAACCTTGCAAGCAATATCAGTGTAGCGTATCGAGCTGTACGTTTCGTTGCAGTAAGTCGTGGAAAAGAATGCACAGCACCTTTCTCATTTGCATTAGACGACACTGCATGTCGATACAATGCTTATTCCTGCGGTAAACAGTGGGCCGGTGATTTTGCCCCGATCGGATATCGACGTGGACGGATGCTGTCATTAAACGATTCGCGAGTGGGAGCTTGGTCGGCTGCACTGCAGCTTGGCATAAGGCGTTAACACCGGGCCCAGTACGATGTTTTGAATGCGTTTTCGAATCGACAAATGTCTTCTTTCCGCAAGCACTAGCCCAAGACACAGCTGTTGTACCAGCAGACGAGGTGGCCGAGTGGTTAAGGCGTTGGACTGCTAATCCAATGTGCTCTGCACGCTTGGGTTCGAATCCCATCCTCGTCGATGAATTTTACGTGAAGCACGCGTTTGCGGTCACATCCTTCTCCGTGCGAAACGCCACTCAGTAGTAACAACGACGCGTATACGTGGCAGATAGCGTGTGTATGAAATACGAGACAAAACTGCCTACCAGATGAAAGCGCACAACATTCCATAGCGTATGCCCTTCGAATTAAACATCATTTCGAGATCTACAAACCAATGAAATTTCGGCTGCAGCTAAGAGTATGTTGGTATTTGCGAACGACGAGCTCTTATTTATATTTAAGTGCATACCTGTCGCAGTCATTTTACGTATCGAGCCTATAATAATCCATCTGTAGCACAACTGTCGCCTTCCGACAGTTTGTTTCAAGTGAGGCCGCCATCTACAGAAGCGATTTGGCAAGGCCTACTGGAGAGACTTGACTTTGCAGCCATCCGTCGCTAGTGGCCGACCAAACACCAAGCTCCATCGCAAACAGCAGGACAATCTTGGGCTAGGGGGAACGTCAAAACCTTGCAAGCAATATCAGTGTAGCGTATCGAGCTGTACGTTTCGTTGCAGTAAGTCGTGGAAAAGAATGCACAGCACCTTTCTCATTTGCATTAGACGACACTGCCATGTCGATACAATGCTTATTACTGCGGTAAATAGGTGGGCCGGTGATTTTGCCCGATCGGATATCGACGTGGACGGATGCTGTCATTAACGATTCGCGAGTGGGAGCTTGGTCGGCTGCACTGCAGCTTGGCATAAGACGTTAACACCGGCCCAGTACGATGTTTTGAATGCGTTTTCGAATCGACAAATGTCTTCTTTCCGCAAGCACTAGCCCAAGACACAGCTGTTGTACCAGCAGACGAGGTGGCCGGAGTGGTTAAGGCGTTGGACTGCTAATCCAATGTGCTCTGCACGCGTGGGTTCGAATCCCATCCTCGTCGATGAATTTTACGTGAAGCACCGCGTTTTGCGGTCACTCCTTCTCCGTGCGAAACGCCACTCAGTAGTAACAACGACGCGTATACGTGGCAGATAGCGTGTGTATGAAATACGAGACAAAACTGCCTACCAGATGAAAGCGCACAACATTCCATAGCGTATGCCCTTCGAATTAAACATCATTTCGAGATCTACAAACCAATGAAATTTCGGCTGCAGCTAAGAGTATGTTGGTATTTGCGACGACGAGCTCTTATTTATATTTAAGTGCATACCTGTCGCAGTCATTTTAACGTATCGAGCCTATAATAATCCATCTGTAGCACAACTGTCGCCTTCCGACAGTTTGTTTCAAGTGAGGCCGCCATCTACAGAAGCGATTTGGCAAGGCCTACTGGAGAGACTTGACTTTGCAGCCATCCGTCGCTAGTGGCCGACCAAACACCAAGCTCCATCGCAAACAGCAGGACAATCTTGGGCTAGGGGGAACGTCAAAACCTTGCAAGCAATATCAGTGTAGCGTATCGAGCTGTACGTTTCGTTGCAGTAAGTCGTGGAAAAGAATGCACAGCACCTTTCTCATTTGCATTAGACGACACTGCATGTCGATACAATGCTTATTACTGCGGTAAATAGGTGGGCCGGTGATTTTGCCCCGATCGGATATCGACGTGGACGGATGCTGTCATTAAACGATTCGCGAGTGGGAGCTTGGTCGGCTGCACTGCAGCTTGGCATAAGGCGTTAACACCGGCCCAGTACGATGTTTTGAATGCGTTTTCGAATCGACAAATGTCTTCTTTCCGCAAGCACTAGCCCAAGACACAGCTGTTGTACCAGCAGACGAGGTGGCCGAGTGGTTAAGGCGTTGGACTGCTAATCCAATGTGCTCTGCACGCGTGGGTTCGAATCCCATCCTCGTCGATGAATTTTACGTGAAGCACGCGTTTGCGGTCACTCCTTCTCCGTGCGAAACGCCACTCAGTAGTAACAACGACGCGTATACGTGGCAGATAGCGTGTGTATGAAATACGAGACAAAACTGCCTACCAGATGAAAGCGCACAACATTCCATAGCGTATGCCCTTCGAATTAAACATCATTTCGAGATCTACAAACCAATGAAATTTCGGCTGCAGCTAAGAGTATGTTGGTATTTGCGAACGACGAGCTCTTATTTATATTTAAGTGCATACCTGTCGCAGTCATTTTAACGTATCGAGCCTATAATAATCCATCTGTAGCACAACTGTCGCCTTCCGACAGTTTGTTTCAAGTGAGGCCGCCATCTACAGAAGCGATTTGGCAAGGCCTACTGGAGAGACTTGACTTTGCAGCCATCCGTCGCTAGTGGCCGACCAAACACCAAGCTCCATCGCAAACAGCAGGACAATCTTGGGCTAGGGGGAACGTCAAAACCTTGCAAGCAATATCAGTGTAGCGTATCGAGCTGTACGTTTCGTTGCAGTAAGTCGTGGAAAAGAATGCACAGCACCTTTCTCATTTGCATTAGACGACACTGCATGTCGATACAATGCTTATTACTGCGGTAAATAGGTGGGCCGGTGATTTTGCCCCGATCGGATATCGACGTGGACGGATGCTGTCATTAAACGATTCGCGAGTGGGAGCTTGGTCGGCTGCACTGCAGCTTGGCATAAGACGTTAACACCGGCCCAGTACGATGTTTTGAATGCGTTTTCGAATCGACAAATGTCTTCTTTCCGCAAGCACTAGCCCAAGACACAGCTGTTGTACCAGCAGCCGAGGTGGCCGAGTGGTTAAGGCGTTGGACTGCTAATCCAATGTGCTCTGCACGCGTGGGTTCGAATCCCATCCTCGTCGATGAATTTTACGTGAAGCACGCGTTTGCGGTCACTCCTTCTCCGTGCGAAACGCCACTCAGTAGTAACAACGACGCGTATACGTGGCAGATAGCGTGTGTATGAAATACGAGACAAAACTGCCTACCAGATGAAAGCGCACAACATTCCATAGCGTATGCCCTTCGAATTAAACATCATTTCGAGATCTACAAACCAATGAAATTTCGGCTGCAGCTAAGAGTATGTTGGTATTTGCGAACGACGAGCTCTTATTTATATTTAAGTGCATACCTGTCGCAGTCATTTTAACGTATCGAGCCTATAATAATCCATCTGTAGCACAACTGTCGCCTTCCGACAGTTTGTTTCAAGTGAGGCCGCCATCTACAGAAGCGATTTGGCAAGGCCTACTGGAGAGACTTGACTTTGCAGCCATCCGTCGCTAGTGGCCGACCAAACACCAAGCTCCATCGCAAACAGCAGGACAATCTTGGGCTAGGGGGAACGTCAAAACCTTGCAAGCAATATCAGTGTAGCGTATCGAGCTGTACGTTTCGTTGCAGTAAGTCGTGGAAAAGAATGCACAGCACCTTTCTCATTTGCATTAGACGACACTGCATGTCGATACAATGCTTATTACTGCGGTAAATAGGTGGGCCGGTGATTTTGCCCCGATCGGATATCGACGTGGACGGATGCTGTCATTAAACGATTCGCGAGTGGGAGCTTGGTCGGCTGCACTGCAGCTTGGCATAAGACGTTAACACCGGCCCAGTACGATGTTTTGAATGCGTTTTCGAATCGACAAATGTCTTCTTTCCGCAAGCACTAGCCCAAGACACAGCTGTTGTACCAGCAGAGGAGGTGGCCGAGTGGTTAAGGCGTTGGACTGCTAATCCAATGTGCTCTGCACGCGTGGGTTCGAATCCCATCCTCGTCGATGAATTTTACGTGAAGCACGCGTTTGCGGTCACTCCTTCTCCGTGCGAAACGCCACTCAGTAGTAACAACGACGCGTATACGTGGCAGATAGCGTGTGTATGAAATACGAGACAAAACTGCCTACCAGATGAAAGCGCACAACATTCCATAGCGTATGCCCTTCGAATTAAACATCATTTCGAGATCTACAAACCAATGAAATTTCGGCTGCAGCTAAGAGTATGTTGGTATTTGCGAACGACGAGCTCTTATTTATATTTAAGTGCATACCTGTCGCAGTCATTTTAACGTATCGAGCCTATAATAATCCATCTGTAGCACAACTGTCGCCTTCCGACAGTTTGTTTCAAGTGAGGCCGCCATCTACAGAAGCGATTTGGCAAGGCCTACTGGAGAGACTTGACTTTGCAGCCATCCGTCGCTAGTGGCCGACCAAACACCAAGCTCCATCGCAAACAGCAGGACAATCTTGGGCTAGGGGGAACGTCAAAACCTTGCAAGCAATATCAGTGTAGCGTATCGAGCTGTACGTTTCGTTGCAGTAAGTCGTGGAAAAGAATGCACAGCACCTTTCTCATTTGCATTAGACGACACTGCATGTCGATACAATGCTTATTCCTGCGGTAAACAGGTGGGCCGGTGATTTTGCCCCGATCGGATATCGACGTGGACGGATGCTGTCATTAAACGATTCGCGAGTGGGAGCTTGGTCGGCTGCACTGCAGCTTGGCATAAGGCGTTAACACCGGCCCAGTACGATGTTTTGAATGCGTTTTCGAATCGACAAATGTCTTCTTTCCGCAAGCACTAGCCCAAGACACAGCTGTTGTACCAGCAGACGAGGTGGCCGAGTGGTTAAGGCGTTGGACTGCTAATCCAATGTGCTCTGCACGCTTGGGTTCGAATCCCATCCTCGTCGATGAATTTTACGTGAAGCACGCGTTTGCGGTCACTCCTTCTCCGTGCGAAACGCCACTCAGTAGTAACAACGACGCGTATACGTGGCAGATAGCGTGTGTATGAAATACGAGACAAAACTGCCTACCAGATGAAAGCGCACAACATTCCATAGCGTATGCCCTTCGAATTAAACATCATTTCGAGATCTACAAACCAATGAAATTTCGGCTGCAGCTAAGAGTATGTTGGTATTTGCGAACGACGAGCTCTTATTTATATTTAAGTGCATACCTGTCGCAGTCATTTTAACGTATCGAGCCTATAATAATCCATCTGTAGCACAACTGTCGCCTTCCGACAGTTTGTTTCAAGTGAGGCCGCCATCTACAGAAGCGATTTGGCAAGGCCTACTGGAGAGACTTGACTTTGCAGCCATCCGTCGCTAGTGGCCGACCAAACACCAAGCTCCATCGCAAACAGCAGGACAATCTTGGGCTAGGGGGAACGTCAAAACCTTGCAAGCAATATCAGTGTAGCGTATCGAGCTGTACGTTTCGTTGCAGTAAGTCGTGGAAAAGAATGCACAGCACCTTTCTCATTTGCATTAGACGACACTGCATGTCGATACAATGCTTATTACTGCGGTAAATAGGTGGGCCGGTGATTTTGCCCCGATCGGATATCGACGTGGACGGATGCTGTCATTAAACGATTCGCGAGTGGGAGCTTGGTCGGCTGCACTGCAGCTTGGCATAAGACGTTAACACCGGCCCAGTACGATGTTTTGAATGCGTTTTCGAATCGACAAATGTCTTCTTTCCGCAAGCACTAGCCCAAGACACAGCTGTTGTACCAGCAGACGAGGTGGCCGAGTGGTTAAGGCGTTGGACTGCTAATCCAATGTGCTCTGCACGCGTGGGTTCGAATCCCATCCTCGTCGATGAATTTTACGTGAAGCACGCGTTTGCGGTCACTCCTTCTCCGTGCGAAACGCCACTCAGTAGTAACAACGACGCGTATACGTGGCAGATAGCGTGTGTATGAAATACGAGACAAAACTGCCTACCAGATGAAAGCGCACAACATTCCATAGCGTATGCCCTTCGAATTAAACATCATTTCGAGATCTACAAACCAATGAAATTTCGGCTGCAGCTAAGAGTATGTTGGTATTTGCGAACGACGAGCTCTTATTTATATTTAAGTGCATACCTGTCGCAGTCATTTTAACGTATCGAGCCTATAATAATCCATCTGTAGCACAACTGTCGCCTTCCGACAGTTTGTTTCAAGTGAGGCCGCCATCTACAGAAGCGATTTGGCAAGGCCTACTGGAGAGACTTGACTTTGCAGCCATCCGTCGCTAGTGGCCGACCAAACACCAAGCTCCATCGCAAACAGCAGGACAATCTTGGGCTAGGGGGAACGTCAAAACCTTGCAAGCAATATCAGTGTAGCGTATCGAGCTGTACGTTTCGTTGCAGTAAGTCGTGGAAAAGAATGCACAGCACCTTTCTCATTTGCATTAGACGACACTGCATGTCGATACAATGCTTATTACTGCGGTAAATAGGTGGGCCGGTGATTTTGCCCCGATCGGATATCGACGTGGACGGATGCTGTCATTAAACGATTCGCGAGTGGGAGCTTGGTCGGCTGCACTGCAGCTTGGCATAAGGCGTTAACACCGGCCCAGTACGATGTTTTGAATGCGTTTTCGAATCGACAAATGTCTTCTTTCCGCAAGCACTAGCCCAAGACACAGCTGTTGTACCAGCAGACGAGGTGGCCGAGTGGTTAAGGCGTTGGACTGCTAATCCAATGTGCTCTGCACGCGTGGGTTCGAATCCCATCCTCGTCGATGAATTTTACGTGAAGCACGCGTTTGCGGTCACTCCTTCTCCGTGCGAAACGCCACTCAGTAGTAACAACGACGCGTATACGTGGCAGATAGCGTGTGTATGAAATACGAGACAAAACTGCCTACCAGATGAAAGCGCACAACATTCCATAGCGTATGCCCTTCGAATTAAACATCATTTCGAGATCTACAAACCAATGAAATTTCGGCTGCAGCTAAGAGTATGTTGGTATTTGCGAACGACGAGCTCTTATTTATATTTAAGTGCATACCTGTCGCAGTCATTTTAACGTATCGAGCCTATAATAATCCATCTGTAGCACAACTGTCGCCTTCCGACAGTTTGTTTCAAGTGAGGCCGCCATCTACAGAAGCGATTTGGCAAGGCCTACTGGAGAGACTTGACTTTGCAGCCATCCGTCGCTAGTGGCCGACCAAACACCAAGCTCCATCGCAAACAGCAGGACAATCTTGGGCTAGGGGGAACGTCAAAACCTTGCAAGCAATATCAGTGTAGCGTATCGAGCTGTACGTTTCGTTGCAGTAAGTCGTGGAAAAGAATGCACAGCACCTTTCTCATTTGCATTAGACGACACTGCATGTCGATACAATGCTTATTACTGCGGTAAATAGGTGGGCCGGTGATTTTGCCCCGATCGGATATCGACGTGGACGGATGCTGTCATTAAACGATTCGCGAGTGGGAGCTTGGTCGGCTGCACTGCAGCTTGGCATAAGACGTTAACACCGGCCCAGTACGATGTTTTGAATGCGTTTTCGAATCGACAAATGTCTTCTTTCCGCAAGCACTAGCCCAAGACACAGCTGTTGTACCAGCAGCCGAGGTGGCCGAGTGGTTAAGGCGTTGGACTGCTAATCCAATGTGCTCTGCACGCGTGGGTTCGAATCCCATCCTCGTCGATGAATTTTACGTGAAGCACGCGTTTGCGGTCACTCCTTCTCCGTGCGAAACGCCACTCAGTAGTAACAACGACGCGTATACGTGGCAGATAGCGTGTGTATGAAATACGAGACAAAACTGCCTACCAGATGAAAGCGCACAACATTCCATAGCGTATGCCCTTCGAATTAAACATCATTTCGAGATCTACAAACCAATGAAATTTCGGCTGCAGCTAAGAGTATGTTGGTATTTGCGAACGACGAGCTCTTATTTATATTTAAGTGCATACCTGTCGCAGTCATTTTAACGTATCGAGCCTATAATAATCCATCTGTAGCACAACTGTCGCCTTCCGACAGTTTGTTTCAAGTGAGGCCGCCATCTACAGAAGCGATTTGGCAAGGCCTACTGGAGAGACTTGACTTTGCAGCCATCCGTCGCTAGTGGCCGACCAAACACCAAGCTCCATCGCAAACAGCAGGACAATCTTGGGCTAGGGGGAACGTCAAAACCTTGCAAGCAATATCAGTGTAGCGTATCGAGCTGTACGTTTCGTTGCAGTAAGTCGTGGAAAAGAATGCACAGCACCTTTCTCATTTGCATTAGACGACACTGCATGTCGATACAATGCTTATTACTGCGGTAAATAGGTGGGCCGGTGATTTTGCCCCGATCGGATATCGACGTGGACGGATGCTGTCATTAAACGATTCGCGAGTGGGAGCTTGGTCGGCTGCACTGCAGCTTGGCATAAGACGTTAACACCGGCCCAGTACGATGTTTTGAATGCGTTTTCGAATCGACAAATGTCTTCTTTCCGCAAGCACTAGCCCAAGACACAGCTGTTGTACCAGCAGAGGAGGTGGCCGAGTGGTTAAGGCGTTGGACTGCTAATCCAATGTGCTCTGCACGCGTGGGTTCGAATCCCATCCTCGTCGATGAATTTTACGTGAAGCACGCGTTTGCGGTCACTCCTTCTCCGTGCGAAACGCCACTCAGTAGTAACAACGACGCGTATACGTGGCAGATAGCGTGTGTATGAAATACGAGACAAAACTGCCTACCAGATGAAAGCGCACAACATTCCATAGCGTATGCCCTTCGAATTAAACATCATTTCGAGATCTACAAACCAATGAAATTTCGGCTGCAGCTAAGAGTATGTTGGTATTTGCGAACGACGAGCTCTTATTTATATTTAAGTGCATACCTGTCGCAGTCATTTTAACGTATCGAGCCTATAATAATCCATCTGTAGCACAACTGTCGCCTTCCGACAGTTTGTTTCAAGTGAGGCCGCCATCTACAGAAGCGATTTGGCAAGGCCTACTGGAGAGACTTGACTTTGCAGCCATCCGTCGCTAGTGGCCGACCAAACACCAAGCTCCATCGCAAACAGCAGGACAATCTTGGGCTAGGGGGAACGTCAAAACCTTGCAAGCAATATCAGTGTAGCGTATCGAGCTGTACGTTTCGTTGCAGTAAGTCGTGGAAAAGAATGCACAGCACCTTTCTCATTTGCATTAGACGACACTGCATGTCGATACAATGCTTATTACTGCGGTAAATAGGTGGGCCGGTGATTTTGCCCCGATCGGATATCGACGTGGACGGATGCTGTCATTAAACGATTCGCGAGTGGGAGCTTGGTCGGCTGCACTGCAGCTTGGCATAAGACGTTAACACCGGCCCAGTACGATGTTTTGAATGCGTTTTCGAATCGACAAATGTCTTCTTTCCGCAAGCACTAGCCCAAGACACAGCTGTTGTACCAGCAGAGGAGGTGGCCGAGTGGTTAAGGCGTTGGACTGCTAATCCAATGTGCTCTGCACGCGTGGGTTCGAATCCCATCCTCGTCGATGAATTTTACGTGAAGCACGCGTTTGCGGTCACTCCTTCTCCGTGCGAAACGCCACTCAGTAGTAACAACGACGCGTATACGTGGCAGATAGCGTGTGTATGAAATACGAGACAAAACTGCCTACCAGATGAAAGCGCACAACATTCCATAGCGTATGCCCTTCGAATTAAACATCATTTCGAGATCTACAAACCAATGAAATTTCGGCTGCAGCTAAGAGTATGTTGGTATTTGCGAACGACGAGCTCTTATTTATATTTAAGTGCATACCTGTCGCAGTCATTTTAACGTATCGAGCCTATAATAATCCATCTGTAGCACAACTGTCGCCTTCCGACAGTTTGTTTCAAGTGAGGCCGCCATCTACAGAAGCGATTTGGCAAGGCCTACTGGAGAGACTTGACTTTGCAGCCATCCGTCGCTAGTGGCCGACCAAACACCAAGCTCCATCGCAAACAGCAGGACAATCTTGGGCTAGGGGGAACGTCAAAACCTTGCAAGCAATATCAGTGTAGCGTATCGAGCTGTACGTTTCGTTGCAGTAAGTCGTGGAAAAGAATGCACAGCACCTTTCTCATTTGCATTAGACGACACTGCATGTCGATACAATGCTTATTCCTGCGGTAAACAGGTGGGCCGGTGATTTTGCCCCGATCGGATATCGACGTGGACGGATGCTGTCATTAAACGATTCGCGAGTGGGAGCTTGGTCGGCTGCACTGCAGCTTGGCATAAGGCGTTAACACCGGCCCAGTACGATGTTTTGAATGCGTTTTCGAATCGACAAATGTCTTCTTTCCGCAAGCACTAGCCCAAGACACAGCTGTTGTACCAGCAGACGAGGTGGCCGAGTGGTTAAGGCGTTGGACTGCTAATCCAATGTGCTCTGCACGCTTGGGTTCGAATCCCATCCTCGTCGATGAATTTTACGTGAAGCACGCGTTTGCGGTCACTCCTTCTCCGTGCGAAACGCCACTCAGTAGTAACAACGACGCGTATACGTGGCAGATAGCGTGTGTATGAAATACGAGACAAAACTGCCTACCAGATGAAAGCGCACAACATTCCATAGCGTATGCCCTTCGAATTAAACATCATTTCGAGATCTACAAACCAATGAAATTTCGGCTGCAGCTAAGAGTATGTTGGTATTTGCGAACGACGAGCTCTTATTTATATTTAAGTGCATACCTGTCGCAGTCATTTTAACGTATCGAGCCTATAATAATCCATCTGTAGCACAACTGTCGCCTTCCGACAGTTTGTTTCAAGTGAGGCCGCCATCTACAGAAGCGATTTGGCAAGGCCTACTGGAGAGACTTGACTTTGCAGCCATCCGTCGCTAGTGGCCGACCAAACACCAAGCTCCATCGCAAACAGCAGGACAATCTTGGGCTAGGGGGAACGTCAAAACCTTGCAAGCAATATCAGTGTAGCGTATCGAGCTGTACGTTTCGTTGCAGTAAGTCGTGGAAAAGAATGCACAGCACCTTTCTCATTTGCATTAGACGACACTGCATGTCGATACAATGCTTATTACTGCGGTAAATAGGTGGGCCGGTGATTTTGCCCCGATCGGATATCGACGTGGACGGATGCTGTCATTAAACGATTCGCGAGTGGGAGCTTGGTCGGCTGCACTGCAGCTTGGCATAAGACGTTAACACCGGCCCAGTACGATGTTTTGAATGCGTTTTCGAATCGACAAATGTCTTCTTTCCGCAAGCACTAGCCCAAGACACAGCTGTTGTACCAGCAGACGAGGTGGCCGAGTGGTTAAGGCGTTGGACTGCTAATCCAATGTGCTCTGCACGCGTGGGTTCGAATCCCATCCTCGTCGATGAATTTTACGTGAAGCACGCGTTTGCGGTCACTCCTTCTCCGTGCGAAACGCCACTCAGTAGTAACAACGACGCGTATACGTGGCAGATAGCGTGTGTATGAAATACGAGACAAAACTGCCTACCAGATGAAAGCGCACAACATTCCATAGCGTATGCCCTTCGAATTAAACATCATTTCGAGATCTACAAACCAATGAAATTTCGGCTGCAGCTAAGAGTATGTTGGTATTTGCGAACGACGAGCTCTTATTTATATTTAAGTGCATACCTGTCGCAGTCATTTTAACGTATCGAGCCTATAATAATCCATCTGTAGCACAACTGTCGCCTTCCGACAGTTTGTTTCAAGTGAGGCCGCCATCTACAGAAGCGATTTGGCAAGGCCTACTGGAGAGACTTGACTTTGCAGCCATCCGTCGCTAGTGGCCGACCAAACACCAAGCTCCATCGCAAACAGCAGGACAATCTTGGGCTAGGGGGAACGTCAAAACCTTGCAAGCAATATCAGTGTAGCGTATCGAGCTGTACGTTTCGTTGCAGTAAGTCGTGGAAAAGAATGCACAGCACCTTTCTCATTTGCATTAGACGACACTGCATGTCGATACAATGCTTATTACTGCGGTAAATAGGTGGGCCGGTGATTTTGCCCCGATCGGATATCGACGTGGACGGATGCTGTCATTAAACGATTCGCGAGTGGGAGCTTGGTCGGCTGCACTGCAGCTTGGCATAAGGCGTTAACACCGGCCCAGTACGATGTTTTGAATGCGTTTTCGAATCGACAAATGTCTTCTTTCCGCAAGCACTAGCCCAAGACACAGCTGTTGTACCAGCAGACGAGGTGGCCGAGTGGTTAAGGCGTTGGACTGCTAATCCAATGTGCTCTGCACGCGTGGGTTCGAATCCCATCCTCGTCGATGAATTTTACGTGAAGCACGCGTTTGCGGTCACTCCTTCTCCGTGCGAAACGCCACTCAGTAGTAACAACGACGCGTATACGTGGCAGATAGCGTGTGTATGAAATACGAGACAAAACTGCCTACCAGATGAAAGCGCACAACATTCCATAGCGTATGCCCTTCGAATTAAACATCATTTCGAGATCTACAAACCAATGAAATTTCGGCTGCAGCTAAGAGTATGTTGGTATTTGCGAACGACGAGCTCTTATTTATATTTAAGTGCATACCTGTCGCAGTCATTTTAACGTATCGAGCCTATAATAATCCATCTGTAGCACAACTGTCGCCTTCCGACAGTTTGTTTCAAGTGAGGCCGCCATCTACAGAAGCGATTTGGCAAGGCCTACTGGAGAGACTTGACTTTGCAGCCATCCGTCGCTAGTGGCCGACCAAACACCAAGCTCCATCGCAAACAGCAGGACAATCTTGGGCTAGGGGGAACGTCAAAACCTTGCAAGCAATATCAGTGTAGCGTATCGAGCTGTACGTTTCGTTGCAGTAAGTCGTGGAAAAGAATGCACAGCACCTTTCTCATTTGCATTAGACGACACTGCATGTCGATACAATGCTTATTACTGCGGTAAATAGGTGGGCCGGTGATTTTGCCCCGATCGGATATCGACGTGGACGGATGCTGTCATTAAACGATTCGCGAGTGGGAGCTTGGTCGGCTGCACTGCAGCTTGGCATAAGACGTTAACACCGGCCCAGTACGATGTTTTGAATGCGTTTTCGAATCGACAAATGTCTTCTTTCCGCAAGCACTAGCCCAAGACACAGCTGTTGTACCAGCAGCCGAGGTGGCCGAGTGGTTAAGGCGTTGGACTGCTAATCCAATGTGCTCTGCACGCGTGGGTTCGAATCCCATCCTCGTCGATGAATTTTACGTGAAGCACGCGTTTGCGGTCACTCCTTCTCCGTGCGAAACGCCACTCAGTAGTAACAACGACGCGTATACGTGGCAGATAGCGTGTGTATGAAATACGAGACAAAACTGCCTACCAGATGAAAGCGCACAACATTCCATAGCGTATGCCCTTCGAATTAAACATCATTTCGAGATCTACAAACCAATGAAATTTCGGCTGCAGCTAAGAGTATGTTGGTATTTGCGAACGACGAGCTCTTATTTATATTTAAGTGCATACCTGTCGCAGTCATTTTAACGTATCGAGCCTATAATAATCCATCTGTAGCACAACTGTCGCCTTCCGACAGTTTGTTTCAAGTGAGGCCGCCATCTACAGAAGCGATTTGGCAAGGCCTACTGGAGAGACTTGACTTTGCAGCCATCCGTCGCTAGTGGCCGACCAAACACCAAGCTCCATCGCAAACAGCAGGACAATCTTGGGCTAGGGGGAACGTCAAAACCTTGCAAGCAATATCAGTGTAGCGTATCGAGCTGTACGTTTCGTTGCAGTAAGTCGTGGAAAAGAATGCACAGCACCTTTCTCATTTGCATTAGACGACACTGCATGTCGATACAATGCTTATTACTGCGGTAAATAGGTGGGCCGGTGATTTTGCCCCGATCGGATATCGACGTGGACGGATGCTGTCATTAAACGATTCGCGAGTGGGAGCTTGGTCGGCTGCACTGCAGCTTGGCATAAGACGTTAACACCGGCCCAGTACGATGTTTTGAATGCGTTTTCGAATCGACAAATGTCTTCTTTCCGCAAGCACTAGCCCAAGACACAGCTGTTGTACCAGCAGAGGAGGTGGCCGAGTGGTTAAGGCGTTGGACTGCTAATCCAATGTGCTCTGCACGCGTGGGTTCGAATCCCATCCTCGTCGATGAATTTTACGTGAAGCACGCGTTTGCGGTCACTCCTTCTCCGTGCGAAACGCCACTCAGTAGTAACAACGACGCGTATACGTGGCAGATAGCGTGTGTATGAAATACGAGACAAAACTGCCTACCAGATGAAAGCGCACAACATTCCATAGCGTATGCCCTTCGAATTAAACATCATTTCGAGATCTACAAACCAATGAAATTTCGGCTGCAGCTAAGAGTATGTTGGTATTTGCGAACGACGAGCTCTTATTTATATTTAAGTGCATACCTGTCGCAGTCATTTTAACGTATCGAGCCTATAATAATCCATCTGTAGCACAACTGTCGCCTTCCGACAGTTTGTTTCAAGTGAGGCCGCCATCTACAGAAGCGATTTGGCAAGGCCTACTGGAGAGACTTGACTTTGCAGCCATCCGTCGCTAGTGGCCGACCAAACACCAAGCTCCATCGCAAACAGCAGGACAATCTTGGGCTAGGGGGAACGTCAAAACCTTGCAAGCAATATCAGTGTAGCGTATCGAGCTGTACGTTTCGTTGCAGTAAGTCGTGGAAAAGAATGCACAGCACCTTTCTCATTTGCATTAGACGACACTGCATGTCGATACAATGCTTATTACTGCGGTAAATAGGTGGGCCGGTGATTTTGCCCCGATCGGATATCGACGTGGACGGATGCTGTCATTAAACGATTCGCGAGTGGGAGCTTGGTCGGCTGCACTGCAGCTTGGCATAAGGCGTTAACACCGGCCCAGTACGATGTTTTGAATGCGTTTTCGAATCGACAAATGTCTTCTTTCCGCAAGCACTAGCCCAAGACACAGCTGTTGTACCAGCAGACGAGGTGGCCGAGTGGTTAAGGCGTTGGACTGCTAATCCAATGTGCTCTGAACGCGTGGGTTCGAATCCCATCCTCGTCGATGAATTTTACGTGAAGCACGCGTTTGCGGTCACTCCTTCTCCGTGCGAAACGCCACTCAGTAGTAACAACGACGCGTATACGTGGCAGATAGCGTGTGTATGAAATACGAGACAAAACTGCCTACCAGATGAAAGCGCACAACATTCCATAGCGTATGCCCTTCGAATTAAACATCATTTCGAGATCTACAAACCAATGAAATTTCGGCTGCAGCTAAGAGTATGTTGGTATTTGCGAACGACGAGCTCTTATTTATATTTAAGTGCATACCTGTCGCAGTCATTTTAACGTATCGAGCCTATAATAATCCATCTGTAGCACAACTGTCGCCTTCCGACAGTTTGTTTCAAGTGAGGCCGCCATCTACAGAAGCGATTTGGCAAGGCCTACTGGAGAGACTTGACTTTGCAGCCATCCGTCGCTAGTGGCCGACCAAACACCAAGCTCCATCGCAAACAGCAGGACAATCTTGGGCTAGGGGGAACGTCAAAACCTTGCAAGCAATATCAGTGTAGCGTATCGAGCTGTACGTTTCGTTGCAGTAAGTCGTGGAAAAGAATGCACAGCACCTTTCTCATTTGCATTAGACGACACTGCATGTCGATACAATGCTTATTACTGCGGTAAATAGGTGGGCCGGTGATTTTGCCCCGATCGGATATCGACGTGGACGGATGCTGTCATTAAACGATTCGCGAGTGGGAGCTTGGTCGGCTGCACTGCAGCTTGGCATAAGGCGTTAACACCGGCCCAGTACGATGTTTTGAATGCGTTTTCGAATCGACAAATGTCTTCTTTCCGCAAGCACTAGCCCAAGACACAGCTGTTGTACCAGCAGACGAGGTGGCCGAGTGGCATTCTGGCTCTAGCTGCCGACGCGTACGGACGTGCCGCCGTTTGCTGCGCGTAGTCAGTGCTTCGCCAGTGTTTACATTTGCGTTTCGGTGTCCTTGTTTTTTTGTGATTTTTCTTCGTGTGTAACTTGTGATTATTCTGCCTACTGTGTTCTGTTGGGTGTTTTCTACCGACGTTCATTTATCGTTTGTGGAGTTTTCGGTAATTACCGGAATCTCCCCTTGATTTCTGCATACCATGGCTACAACTGTGAGGAAGAATACGCTGGTTTTTGCGTTCGCCAAGGACACACGACGTGTTCAGCCGACTGCTCTGGAAATTCATGATTGGCTCGATCAGGTACTTGGCATTAATTCTGATATGGTGCATACCACTCAGCTAGACACTGACAACTACTGCGTTTTCGTAAAATTTTTGAGCCCCGTTTCGGTGGATAAGATTATTGGAAAATTCGGGTATCATGTAGAATTTTTGCATAGAGACGGCACTACAAGTAAAGTAGCTATTAGGAGAGCTGATGCTCTTTATAGATCTGTGCGGGTGTTAAATTTACCTATCGAGATAGATAATGAGAAAATCAAGGTTGCCCTGTCTCAATATGGTGAGGTTAAGGATATAGTTAACGAACGGTGGTCGAAGCAATTTAAAATTCAGAGCTTCAATGGTATTCGTTCGGTAGAGATGGAAGTAAAGTCTAATATCCCATCTCATATAACTGTTGACGGGCATAAAGCCCACGTGATTTATACTGGTCAAACCCCTACGTGCCATATATGCAATGAATCGGGTCATTTAAGGCAGGACTGTCCTCGTCGTGTCTTTGTACTAAAAACGAATTTAGTCCAACGGCGCAAGATGACCTTGAGCGAAGTTTTGGCAACTGATAATACAGCCAAACAGGGTGAGGGTTCGGATCCTGTACCTAGTTCTGGAAATATTGCTGTTGATGGTAGTGATTTTCCACCCCTGGTACCACGCTTGAATTGTGATTCTTCTGCCCGAGAGTTGGACGTACTAAACAAGAAACGACCACTTGAACATACAGATGATCAATCCGATGATGAAACCTCCCGACAATCTCCTGCTGTACGTAAACAGAAAGCTAGCGATGAAACTCTGCCTGTGCCCCAAGGCGAAATGCAAGTGGATTTAATCACAGTTTCTGATACATCCCGCTCATTGCCAGAAAATGAAACGGCCGCCTCCGACAGCGATAAAGTAGAAGTCCCCGAGGCAGTGACCACTTGCCCAGCTGTAAACAGCGATAATCAGCTGTTTACAGACGGGAAGTTCGCGGAAGCGGTAGAACAACAACACCGCGACACCGCAACAGCACAACAACCGGCACCAGAGTGTAAACAAGAGGAAGTGTTTACTCCTGAACCGGAAAATAAGCAAACACCGTCGCAAGCATCACAACACACGAAGGTAGCATGTAAACAGCAGGCAGTGTTTACAAACCAGATCTCTCGCGACACTGTTGCTGAAGCGGCCACGCCGAGTGCTGCCACAACAAAATCAGGTCAGAGTTTTCAGGGCGTCCACCGCCGTACGCTAAAACCACAACCGAATCTTACTGTTTCTCGCACCCAACCCAAACAAAAAGCCGACAAGTCAGATGTGAAATCGCAGAAAAATATACGATATGACATTGTCAGAGAAGGTGCTCCAGATGAGCCTCCTGATACACTCAATGTCGAACAGCCCCTCAGTACTAAGGTACGGGATGACAATGGAAGACAAGCTAACGTTTAGCAACCGTGTTACGAGGAATAATGCAGAATTCTAAACGACTGTAGTTCTAAAACGGATTTCAGCATACCAAAAGTATAACAGTTTTTGACCAAGGTTTTAGGTGGCCAATAGCCAGTTACAGATGCAAGCATACACTATCACAACGATAAATATAAATAAAATTCGAACCTCATTAAAGCTAGCTGCTCTCAAGGAATTTTTGTATGACTCTGGAACCGATATCGCGTTGCTACAGGAGGTTGTAACGACGTCTCTTGCAATACCAGGATATACCGCCATTGTTAACGTATCTTGTGAAACACATACAGGATCAGCGGTTCTGCTCAGGGAAGGAATTCCCGTGTCTCAAGTAGAGCGTTTGGAATCTGGAAGGGCCATTAGTATAAACGTTTTAGGTACCACATTGATTAACTTATATGCGCCCTCAGGAAATAGTAATAGACAGGACAGGGCAGCATTTTATAAAGAGGAAATTATATATTTATTACGTCGAAACCCAAACAGTTTTATAATGGGCGGTGATTTTAACTGTGTGTTAAATCGTAAGGATCAACAACCACACTTTAACGGTTCGTTGGAACTTAAACGCCTAGTAACCGACTTAAAACTTAAGGACGCATGGGAACTAAAATATCCCACGAATGTTGAATATACGTATATAACACAGACTTCGCGTAGTAGAATAGACAGAATTTATGTTTCCCAAAACTTAGAACGATCTCTCCTTAATTCCGAAATCGTACCTGTATATTTTAGTGACCACTGCAGTATGAAGGCGTGCATTAATTTAGCTCCACAGCCGATTAAGATTTTTAGGAACCAGTGGCATCTAAATGTCTCTCTCTTAAAAGAGCAAGATTTGGCAGACGCAGTATCAGAAGCGTGGACCTTATGTCTGCGATCGATCGACAGGCACCCCACAGTATTAGATTGGTGGATTAAGGTTGCAAAACCGAGACTGAGAAAAGTGTGTATCAGATACAGCAGAGAAAGAGCGCAGGAGTTAAAAAACAGTATGGAATTCTATTACAGATTGTTGCGGGACCTCTATGCACAGGCAAACGTGTCAACCATTAGATTACACGACATCAAACACACTAAAGCGAAATTACTCGCCTTTAAAAGACAGCAGATGGAAGGCTTAAAACTGAAGTCAAAGGCGAAGTCGGTGGTAGATGATGAAACAACATCCTTATATCATCTGCTTCGGCATGCAAAGAATAGGCGACGAACTGTCATTAGTGAAATTAAAACATCCAATGGGACTACACTCACGTCTCAGAAGGAGATTCTCAATGCAGTATACCAATACTACCACGAGTTATATTCTTCCAGCCCAACTCACGAGGGGTCTCTGCAAGAGGTTCTCAGTGTTTTATCCCCACACTTGACGAGTTCTGAAAACGACGAAATCCTTTCTGAAGTCAGTAAGGAAGAGGTTCGTGAGATAATAACCAAGTCCCCGTTAAATAAATCTGCTGGACCCGACGGACTGCCTGTAGAATTTTACTTAAAATTCTGGTTTTTAATTGGTGACACTTTTACATGCATTGTCAATGAGATTTTTAACGAGCAGACGGTACCTGAAGATTTTAAAGCTAGCAAAATTGTACTTATACCGAAAAACAGAGGAACGAAAAGTTTAAACAATTACCGCCCTATTTCACTTTTAAACTCTGACTACAAAATAGTATGCAGGATTTTAAAAAAGAGACTTTCCCCTCTGACCGACAAATTAATTAGTCAACATCAGTCATGTGCAGCAAATAGAAGTATTTTTAATACAATTTCTGAATATAGAGACATCATCGCCTTAGCATCAGTTTCCAATATCAAATGTGCTCTACTCTTTATAGATTTTAATAAGGCCTTCGACTCGGTGAATCACCGTTTCCTGTTTGAGGTACTGACAAAAATGGGATTCGTCCACAAAACTGTTAATGTTTTAAAAAACATTGCTACTGGTCTGCACGCTAAATTAGCCGTCAACTGTCAGCTGTCGCGGCAAATTCCAATAAACCGCGGCATTCCACAGGGAAGTCCCTTATCTATGTTTTTGTTTGTTGTGTCGTTAGAGCCCTTTTTACGAAGTGTTCATGAAAGGTTAAAGGGCATAACTATAACTGGTAGCAAAACTGTAGTGCGAGCCTATGCTGACGATGTTGGTGTCGTCATAAGAGGGCAAGATGATGTAATTCGACTAGGGGCCATTCTTCAAACTTACTGCCGCGCATCGGGAGCAACAAAGAACGAAAATAAAAGTACAATCTTGGGAATGCGGGGTTTTGACCGGATACACATCGATTGGGCGAAGTCAGTTACCACCCACAAAACCCTGGGGACAATCCTGACGGCATGTCCCATGAGGATGACAGCCCTCAACTGGAAAGAGGTTTCCACAAAGATTCAAGGCGGCATCATTGAGAACACACAACGACTTATGAACCAGGTTCAGAGGGTCAAGTTCATTAACTTATGCATTCTCTCAAAGGCATTCTA